>NC_050572.1:26660033-26680033 GCF_013265735.2 Oncorhynchus mykiss
CTGTTTGGCTTGTTTTCTCTGCTGGAGATCAGGTAGGGAACTCTCAGCAGCAGCTCCTCGCCCGCAGCTTAATCTCAGCCACAATCACCCTCAGTGACAGGGGGACAAAGCCATCCGGCAGACCGACAAGGCCCTGCTATTATGTAACCATCGACAGCTGGGCGCTACAGGGAGGGGTAAACCCCAGCCCCATCCCTGTCGCCACGGCAGCACGCTCTCTGTGTCAACCAGACAAACGTGACAATCAAACAGGGGACTGACTGAGGGGCCTGTGTCCCAAAACTAGCCCTGCACCCTAACCCCTAGCCCCTAAGGTTCATGGGTAAATGCAATATGGGGAATGGGTTAGGGTTTTCTCTAGACAGTAGCATGGGGTTTCCGACGGGAGGGGCCATCCAGTCGCAGAGTGATATCAATACAGTCTAAATAAACATAACAGCAAGGCCCAGTGCAGAATGCTGAGCTGACCTTTCCTCCAGATCATCCAATGAATGTCATCGAGAGATACAGGAAAACATTCAGAGATACAATTCGTCTACATTATAATTCCAAGGCTGTTCTTCCCACTCTCCAAATGTGACCATTACTGACGTTTACACCGGCACTGACTGAAATTGAACCACTATGTTTATTTTGCATGAAATCCTCCTCCTTGCTCTGCTTTTTCACAATGATTTTCTGAGGTAAAAAGACTAAGATCAGCTTTCTGGATGAGAAAGAGAGATAGTGAGAGAAAGAGAGCGCGCGAGAGAGAGAGAGCAAGAGAGACCCTGTCTGTGATGATAGAGAATCATTTTCTTTGAAGTCCTCCCCAAAAATATTTTGGTTGCATGTCAACTAAATGTACCTCCCTGCTGTCAGCCTCTTTCAGAGACATGGGCAAAGGCAATTTTGTTTAGAGACTCCCAACACCCAACAGGAGGTGATTTTCCCTATTGTGTTCCCTAATATGTCATCTCTTTGAAATGGTGTCACATTGACATCGAACACAGTGGCACCCCAATGTTTGATTAAAGTCCTGGCTGAGGCCGCCTCATTCCTTGAAATCGGTCTGTCTTTTCTTTTCTCACATGTGCTGCAGCCTGGCTGCCTGTATCTCTGTCCAACAGCCCCTCTGATGCTCGGCGCACAGAGGAGGACAAACAGATGGGGACAGACAGAGGCATCAGACAGAGGAGAACAGAGGAGCCAGAGGAGCAAGGGATAACCAATAGACCAATAGGGAGGTGTGTTGGTTTTGTCACCCATTCCAAATACTTGAGTGTTGTTTGAGGGAAGAATCCCGGCCAGTGGACGCATTCCCGGGCCAGAGGGCAGACAGTGGAGAAAGTTGGCGTGGATAGACTTAGGGTCAGGCTGGTTCAGATGGATCATAGAGAGTATATAGTCTTGTTTTTCTGATAGATCGTTGGCTATATAGAGAATCTATGGTCAGGGAGTTCTGGCCATCAAGCTTGTATAGCCTATATTAGAAGATTGAGATCTGGCGGAGATCACCCAAATTAACTAATCCATTTGTATTTATTTTTTTCCCTTCTGGTGTAATACATAAATTCCCTCTGGAAAAAAATATGGTATTCTATTCTATCCCAGTATTAATGTTGCCTACCATGTGACTGGAATATTTGATAAGAATGCATATGGACAAAATAATACAGTTGACTTTACTATAGCAAAATATAAAGATTGATACTTAAACATGTATCTTTACCTCACGACTGTGTGTTGCAGGCAGGCTTTCCCCGGCGTTGTTTCCATGAGGTAAAATATCAGCTCTAGTCTGGAGTACAGAACACCAGCCCTGCCCTCAATGAACACAAATATGGCATTTATTAACAGTTAAAATGTGGGAATAGAAAAATATATATTTAAATTCTCACATTGAGACACTATTTAAACCGAAGACATGTGACGCTGGAGTTTTGTTTGCATACTTTTTAAAGGGTTTTTGGGTTAGATTAAAATCAAACCCCACTCCGGGTTTTCGAAGCGATTCTAGCTTCAATTTACTGTGTGCGCTTTCAGCGGCGAAGCACGCACTGCCAAGTTTAAGGATTCCTCCGCGGCTCACTTGTGCGTGTGTGTGTATGTGTGTGCGTGTGTGTGTGTGACTGTGTTTTTTTGCCGGAAAACAACAAAATACCCGGCCATTTCACCTTGGAAAATGGTGCTGGAAAATAGGATTTCACTCAAGATTTTACAGGGGTGTGTGTATCGTGGTTAAAATCTACTAAATGACGATTTTAGTTAACTTATGGACTATTTTGCCTGACTGTCCTGCCTTTCTAACACATACAATGCATTCCTGTGTTGCTCCGCCGGTGATGGGGCCTGCCTGCCTGCTGCTGTTCCTGTAACTCCCGCCTTAGAAGAGAAGAGGAGAGAGAGGGTGAAAGGGAGAAAAGAAAGAGAAGATAAGGGTAACGAAAAGTGGAAAGGCTCGGGTAGAAAATATAGAAGGCAATTTTGGGAAAGATAGTTTATCAACAAAAATATTGAATTGGTACATTAATTGAAAAATATACATACATGCACAAAGATTGTCTGGGAATAAAATATGTTATTCTCCCAGCAATTTAGTGTTTTTTACTGCACATTGAGGAAATACTGTTTATAATATTTCCAAAACATATTTCCCCATATTATTTATTGAAATGAGGGAAATATCTATTTTACACATATATGACTGTCTGTTATTTTGTATGTAGGCCCAGTACGCAGAGCTATTCATTCAAAACAGTGATTGTAAGGCAAATTCTCTCCCCTCTTTCATATTCTTAATTTCCAATATCTTTAAAGGGGACTTCCCTCCCACTCCCTTAGCTTAATATCATATATAACCCGTCAATTCATTTTGAGTCAGCTTCTGTTTTGCGTAGAGGTTTGTGTCTGGGAGGCGAATAGAGCCGAGGCTCCTTGGTTTGTGAGGGATGCCTGACATTTTCACAGCCGGACTAGTGTGGAAAACCAGATTCCACTGGCCATAAGTGACACTTTATGGTCTCTGATTTGGTTTGGGGAGAGATTGCCAGGCAACAAAACTAGCCTGAGTCCTGAATGAAATAGCCATCTGTTCCGTGGGCCGGTAAAACTGAATTAATTTCACATCATCCTGGAATTCAGCTGTAGATTGATGTCTCAGGGTAAAAACTCCACAACGTGGATGGTGCCCCTGACCTCTCTGGTGATAAAATAAATAAATAATCAATAGCAATTTTGTTATTTTTCTTCAGCTATAAGTATTAAACAATGTTTTTTGTTGTTGTATGTTGTCCATACTGTATGGTTGTACATATTTCCTTCTTATAGCCTGCACTGAGAGCATATAAAATGATGAAAGCAGTTTAGCAGTCTGTTATGGCCTAATTGAAATGGGACACACAGTGTCACACTGCAAAAACAGGACACAGGCCGTGTTTGTATTCCCATACAGTAAACCAGGTCAAAGTGGAATAATCCCTTTATCTATAGGCTGTGATATACTGTACATTTCCTTATTCCCTCCTATAAACTTCCTATTCATAAATCTAGCCTGGGCCAAGATTATTTGGAAGGAGATTGAGTTTCCTGGGTTATAGACAAATAACAAAAACCTTAAAGACTTCATCTTTAGGAAATATTACAGCATAATCGAACTGATTAACTGAATCAACAAAAACAATTTCTTTATTGACGTTTGCAATATTACAACATGTTAATGTTACAACATGTTAATATTTTTTTTAAACAGGACTCAGACATTTCTGTGTGATTCTAAGGATTTTCTTCTGGTAACAGCAACGTAGGCAAAGCAGTCCTACGTACAAAGAGCATGGTTTGAGTGAGGGAGGGAGGGAGTCCGGGGTTGACGATACTGCAGTGCTAGACTATCCAGGTGAACACACACACGCCTGCTGACAGCTGACCCTTAACCCCTGGGAGGAGGAGGGCAGAGGGCTGTGACTATGCACCACACAACATTTCCTGACCTAGCCTCTCCGGTCTTTCTGCGTATTAGACACAGACTGGTTTAGCTCCCGATCCACGGTGGTGGCTGGCGTTGAGTTGGGACATAATGCCTTTTCAGAGGAATGGATGAGGGGTCAGCATCGCGACCCCACCACAGGGCTTTTGTATGGAGGAAACTTTGTTTCTCACTCTGTGGTCTCACTGACAACCACCTTCCTAACCTATGCTTTGTACGTTTGCATACATTTAATCAGCAGATTACTTACAGTAATGAGTACTATTGTATGGAGGATATAGACAGCAAACTTGGATCCCATTGTGTTCAAACGTTCACAACCCATGCACAACCCCATGCTTTACAATCCATTTCCTGCGCACATTAAATCATTGCTTTTCATTAGCACATTAGATATAAATCAAATAAAATTGTATTTGTCACATGCGCTGAATACAACAGGTGTCGACCTTACAGTGAAATGCTTACTTACAAGCCCTTAACCGACCATGCAGTTTTAAGAAGAATACCAAAATAAGAAATACAAGTAACAAATAATTAGCAGCAGTAAAATAACAATAGCGACGCTATATAAAGACGGTACCGGTACAGAGTCAATGTGCGGGGGCACGGGTTAGTCGGGGTAATTGGGGTAATATGTACATGTAGGTAGAATTATCAAAGTTGCTATGAGATGCGGTTTGAATAATTGCGCCGCTCTTTTGGTCTCTGCTACGGTCACACATGTCCCTCTCACCCAGTTCTCATAGGCACCGATGATCACATTTACTGTAACTCCGCTGTGACTATGACTCCATCAGTCTGAGTCCATGTAACAAGACTCTGACACTAGCTAATCCCAATGCCATTGTGGCTGTGGTGATAGACTGTGGTGCAGTGTCATCATGATGATGTGTGCTTTATTTCATAGACTGAGAACATGTACACAGCACAGATCCTCTTTCGTTGTCTTTTTAAAATTGTTGATGCAGGTCGCATTAGTGTAAAAAGACAAATTCACTTTCACTATGCAGATTATGGTAATGAGGGTTATGGTAATGTGATGTATTTCAGAATCACGGTTATGCTCGATTAATCAATCCAAGAATACACTTTGAATAAAGCCCATATACAGTATTATTGTGGAGAATGAACTGTGAGGTAATATTTTTTTGACACACTTCTGGATATTAAAACGGGGAGGTAGCAGATATGTTGGATGTTGTTCCCCTTTTTGTTCTAGAACATTTTCATAATAGCATTATCTCTTTGACGGAAATGGATTTGAACAAGAAAAGAACAAAAGAACGAAAGAAAGAAAGGACACATCTGTGAGGTGGGGGTTGGGAGTGTATAGGAAGGGGGCAGCTGCTATTTTTAGTGTTGCTATATTGCAGGCTCATTTGAATGAATAACCACCAGTCTATTCTTAATTCTTAATCTGAGGAAAGCTTCGACAGTAATACAGGAGTGTGCATCGGTCTATGCAGCTAAGCAGAGCAATGATGCTGGTCCATAATGGATCTAACTAACTTCTCCCTTTTATTCACAGTAATTTAATCTGTGAAGGGGAAGAGTGTGGGGCACAGAATCAGGCCCTTTGAAACAGAACAGCAACCCAGGACTCCCATCTAGTGACAAAAAGTATGTAGCACAAGTTTGGCAATACATCCATTCCACAAGCTGCATTGCTTCACAGAAAATGGCCACATAAAAACATCTGAGGTTCTTGATTATTTATTATTATTTTTTATTTTTTAAAAGGTATAAGATACCAACATCATGCAAACAAACAATTCATTTTATGTGTTGTGTGTGTGTGTGTGTATGTGTGTGTGTGTGGGGGGGGAGGCAGGGCCCAAGTGCCACTTAGGAATATTGCCTGAAGGACTGCTCTTCTTGTTAAACTCATTGCTGTGGGCATAAATAAAGCCACGTCACATGATTTACCGACACACGATCCCTCTCTTTATGCTTCCTCCTAACAGGCTGGCAGACAAATGAATGTTCCAGCTATGGGAATTCTGCCTTGATTTAAAACCTGCTTCCGCATGGCCGGGGGAAATGCTGTGAAAGGGGAGGACTGTTTGTGTGTGTGTATGTGTGTGTGTGTGTGTGTGTGTGTGTGTGTGTGTGTGTGTGTGTGTGTGTTTAACTATACTTGTGGGGACCACAAGAACAGTAAACAAACAAACATTTTACCAATTGGGGTCATTTTGTTGGTCCCTACAAGTTTAATTGCTATTCATAGAGGGTTTAGGGTTACGGTTAGAATTAGTGCTAGGGTTGGAATTAGGGTTAGGGTTAGGAACTAGGGTTAGTTTTAGGGTTAGGGTTATTAGCTAGGGTTAGGTTTAGGGTTAAGGTTTTTGGATTATGGTTAGGGTTAGGCTTAAAGTTAGGGTAAGGGTACAGGCACGGGTTAGGGTTAGGTTTAGGATTAGGATTAGGATTAGGGGTTAGGAAAGATTGGGGACATTTTGCTGGTCCCCACAAGGTCAAATGCTATTTCTAGGGGGTTTAGGGTTAAGGTTAGGGTAAGGGTACAGGTTAGGTGTTAGGAAAAATAGGACTAAATTGTGTATCCTCACAAGGTTAGTTGCACAAGACTGTGTGTGTGTGTGTGTGTGTGTATGTACGTGCATGTGTTAGAGAGAGAGACACACATTTGACCCTGTTCAGTGTTTTCAATGGGTCGTTCTTGAATGACGGTGGCATTTGCGATCCTTTTTTATTTAAATGTTTTTGGGTACTAAATCAACTAATATGGTAGCTTAATGACTAAATCATTTGTACCTTTATGATAACATTGTGCCAAGAGTAGGAGTATTATAAAAAAACATGACCTGGCACACACCCAGAACGATTATTTTGTGTAGAGGTGCTGACTAACGGCGAATAAACTATAAACTATAAAAATAAAGAGAGTCGCACACCCAATAAATTACTGGAAGTTTATATATGGAGTGGGCAACTCTTTTCATTTGTACCAGTAGGAGTATTAACATCAATGATGGTAACACCAATGAGACATTTTTGGTTATTGAGGAATTTCTTAAAGGCCACGGCTGCTTCAATCATTTACTTAAGTGATATGATTGAATATTTGTCTCACAATGTTATTTCCCTTCATTTAAATAGAGTAACACCAAGTGACACTTTGCATTTAGACTGCATTTACACAGGCAGCTCAATTCTGATCTTTTTCCCAATTATTGGCAAAAGAGCTGATCTGAATGGTCCATTCAGGTACATTTTCAGAATTGGGCTGCCTCTATAAACGCAGCCATAGACACACCAAATTATCAATGGAATCCTAAAATGTATGACATGCGAACAAGGTGCCATTAGCTAATAATGTTCTTTAATGTAGACAGCTCCCCCGATAACGGTTTGCCACTGAAGGGAATGCTCAAGGTCCTTGTATATCTTTGTAATGAGTGATTTGCAAGGCAGTAACACCGATTACATAAACTGAGCAGACAGACATACTAGAAAAAAAATGTATTTTGATCAACTTTATTTATTGAATATACAATATATGATATTAAATCATTTTGTTCACTTTCTAATATTCAAAATAATTGATAGATATCACAAAATCTCCAAAACATGTCACTACAACTCTACACATCACTACTGGGACCTACCTTAAGAGCGAGAGTTGACCTACCTTAAGTACTTAAAGCAATTCATAAACATAAGGTTTTGCAGTATAAAGGACTTACACTATGTTTTATCATTGGTAAAGAGTTCAATATAAACAAAGCATGTATGATGTGTAACTATTTGTCATTTTAAAGTGTTTTTCACCTCAATTCAAGAACGACCCCAACGTATCTCTTATACTGTCTGCTGCATATTCATGACATAAAATGACACTTCACTTGGTGTCACAATCATTCACTTCAAAAACCTCTCACCAGCGAACTGACCAATATAGCAGAGTGAAGGGGACAGCAACAGCCATGGCCAATGCAACTCTTGGACTGAATGGAATGGATTATTTCATTGTTCATGGCTGTCTCATGTCACCATCCCCTATACTCACATGCAATTTATCTCCATCTCTCAACTCCTTTCCTCCTCCCCCTCTTTCTATCTATGTGTCTGTCTGTCATTATTGCTCCCTGATCTAAGTGTCTCCATCTATCCTTCAACACTGTGTCGTAGTTTCCAGGTTGCTGGTGACGCATCCATATTTATCAGTTCTGACAATGAGCTACTCACGCTAATTTACTAATTTAGATTAATATGATTGACATTTCATTTCAGCACGCATCACTCCTCACTCCCCTTCTCCCACCCTTCCTCTCCCCCCTCTTTGTATGTCTGACAGCTGATTGGCTGAGCAAGGTGGTAATCACTGACAGCCCATTAGAAGAGTCTGCCACAATTATCTCACTAATTCAGAGGCTTCTTTTTTAATTCGGCAGCATAAAATTGTCAATCTTGGAAGGGTAATCAGCCTCATTCCCTATTCCAGACCAGGACTAAAATAAACAAGAGAGAGTTGGAGAGAGAGAAATAGAAAGAGAAAGTGAGAAAGGTAGATAAAGAGGGAGAAGGCAGACACAGAGAGAGACAGGGACAGAGAGGAGAGAGAGAGAGATGGCAGACAGAGAGAGAGAGAGAGAGACAGAGAGAAGAGATAGAGCTAGACAAGGTAAAGAGAGAGAGCGAGAGCGAGACAGAGTGAGGAGAGAGAAAGAGAGAGAGAGAGAGAGAGACAGAGAGAGAGAGAGAGAGAGAGAGAGGAGAGAGAGAGCTATACAAGGTAGACAGAGAGAGAGAGCGAGAGAGAGAGAGAGAGAAGGCAGACAGAGAGAGAGAGAGAGAGAGCGAGAGAGAGAAAGGGAAAGAGAGAGAGCGAGAGAGAAAGAGCAAGAAAGAGCGAGAGCGAGAGAGAGAGAGAGAGAGAGAGAGACTCATTAAACAACCAGTCACTACAGCCAGGCAAGCAGGGGGCATGCTGTTTCAATGGACTTCTGACAAAGGGAAGGCAAAGACACACTTTTCCTTATTTTATCTTCAAACTCAAACTGATCTGTTATGTGTGCGTGGATGCTTTTGTGCGTTCGTGCATGCGAGCGTGTTTGTGTGTGTGTCTGTTTGAGTGAGTATGTCAGACAGACAAAATATGAATATTTATGTCTCTCAGAGAGGTTTGAACTCTCGCACTGCTACCCCTGTCATTCACAATAACGTGCATTAGAAGACTCTACTGACGAGTTCCTGTCTTGATATGTGTGGTCATGTTGAGTGTAACCTTTAGGAGAAACAGAGGGAAGATGCTGTGATGTTGATCGCCCTTACCTCCCAGTGGGCTGCCGTTCTTTCATTTTGCTAGGTCTTAAACTAACTATTTTGCTATGTTAACATCCATCACTTACTGTCTAACAAATGGTAAACACACAGATCCAGGACCAGACTGTACAGGTTTCACATGTTCGCATGGGCTGAAGTCCCTCTTCTCTTCCTACAGTGGCTGTGTGTAATGACCCATGAGTTTGGAAAAGTAAGTCTACCCCTTCACTTCACAGACCCACCACTCATAGAATGGATTCAGAGCCACCTGCTTTACCATGCAGGAGGAGTACACAGCTACCACTCCAATCTAGCATCTCTCACACTGGGCTTTTCTCCTCTTTTTTCATGATTGATGCTCGGCTTTAGGGTGGTGGTAGGGGTAATTTCATCAGCACCCAGAAGAGGGCCTCCAACCCAGCTAACTCAAGGGCCAACGAGGGACTGAAGTTTGAAGACGAAATAGAAGAGTGGATCTGAGAGGGGGGTGGAAAAAATTAGAGTGAAAAAGAGAGATGAGGATTCTTTACATGAATGAGAGAGAACAAACTCATGGCATTCTGAGCTCGGAATTGGCTTTTCAATTCTACGCTCTTAGAACCAGAGAAGATAATTGGCTGTAATGTGCAACACATCCCCCCCTCCCTTCCTTCCTTCCTTCCTCCCTCCCTCCCTCCCTCCCTCCCTCCCTCCCTCCCTCACTCACTGTTCTCCCAGGGGTAAAATAAATCAATAAACTTTCTCACGTGCATTAATGGATACAACTTTATAAGATAAAGCATTTTATTATCAAAGGCTCAACAGTTCAATGTTTCCAATATTTACAACATTTTAACAATGACAATCCCTCTACCGGTCCGATATGATGCAAGGTCACATGGTACCAACAAAACTCCATGAAGCTAAAACGTCTGCCTCTGAAATGTAGCCTACATTTGAATTCAAATCTCTGCTTTGATTGCGTATTATCACGTTCAAAACAACACAGAGCCATCTGAAGTCTTTGGTAAGAAACCATAAGAAAACCTCATTTCTGGGAATCTATCTATAGGATTCTCTGACTGTGTTTGAGAGCACTCGTCTTTTTGCCGCTGAACCTTTGAGAGTTTACAGACTCATGAATAAAATATCCTGTCGTAATCCTTGAGTAGTAGTGTTGCATTATTTGATTCATTCACAAGCCTTGTTTTCATTTGATTCACACTGTTAATATTCATGACTTGACACAGTTGGCAGGCAGGGTGAAAGGAAAGAGATTTGTCTGAATGGAAGGAGGGCAACTGGGCACCTCCATCCTACCAGAAGTGGGCATCCAAGCATCGCATGAGGACACTGGTGAGCAAGCAATCATCAATGGGATTGTTGATCTAAAAATCATGTAACTTCCATTCATATTGTAATTGAATGGATGCCTAGAAACTGGATATACATGGGAATTATCTAGAAATCAGCTTTATAAGGATGACAACAGAATATACACATAATATCCTTTGAACAAGCCCCTCGTATGCCTATCAGATTCTGAGTGAGTCTACGTTACTGACGCAGCAAATACATCTAAGCATCTGTGCCACAGTAACCCCTTGTTTACTTCAGCTGTTGTACACACAACATTGCTCTGATGTAGTCCACCTCTAAGATGGACCCTTCCTATTTAAACCCTTCATCTCTTCCTGGTTTGTACAGATGTGTTCCTCCTGGGTTCCTCCAGGCCTGGGCAGTGAGTCAGTAGTAAACAAAGAGAGGCGGAGGGGGCCGTTTGGGTTTGGACAGGGAGAATTCAATGAAAATGTCACCAAACCTTGAAACAGAGTGGGCAGCTGTGGGTTTTTCCAATAAAACTAATTATCAAATGCCAGCCAGTCCACAGTAAACCTTATAGTTGAATAAAACGAAAACATGTTATTTGTCCTATGTCGAAGTGTTTGCAAGACTTCGGTATACACAGAACCATTTTCAGGGCATCACAGAGAAGTACTGGTATTGATACCCCTGTAAGAACTTAGAAAGTGGAAAGAAGCGCGGCGGACATTGGTTTTTATGCCTCACATGTTCGTTGTACTCTCCTCAGCAACCTAGTAGTACCATCATAGTTTACAATTATCAACATGATAGTACATGTTTTTACCAACATGTAATTCACCCACATGCTGTTATCAATGGGTGGAGAAAGGGTCTTTCTCACACAGGCCGTAGCATCGGACGCGTTTCACCTCTGCTAGATGTTATTTCAACAGGGGCAGACCAGTTTGTTTACAAGTCTGTTCTACTTGGTGAAACTATCCACAGCTAAGTTGACAGGCCCTGTCAGGATGGTGAGAGTGTGTCACCATCTTAGTGATGACTTGTGGAGACATACATTAGCTTGTGCTAGCTAGCAACTCTTCTTGATGTGTGAAACTGACACATATGTATTATAAAAGCTTTCAGACAACATCCGATTCACCTTGAAACGGTTCCTTTCTGATTATATCAGAAAGTGGGAGTAGAATTTCTGAGGCTGATTTGTGTGATGATTTGTCCCCCCCCCAAAAAAACAAATGGTTCTCCACAGAATAACCCAACATCTGTGATTCCAACCAAGTGGCTACAGACATTTTCTGTTATATTCCTCCAAAGGATGCAGGTTTTTGTTGTGCCTGAGCCGGTGCTGTTTCACGAGTGAGGTAGCTAAACTGTTCACTAGCGTGGTAGATGACCAGATTTCACAGTATGACAGTAGAAGGCCCACCTTCTATTGACCAGAGGCTCTCTGTTCCAGAATTAGCTGCCTGCGTATCTTCAAGACTTTCTTTCCTAAATGTTATATCCACACATTTTTCAGAGTTGTGTTTTTTTCATCAGAAATGAATGCTTATGGGTACCATCATGTGTGTGTAAAATATTACTGTTCCCAGATTTTTTTATTCATAGATTTTTGATTGTTGTTGCTAAGCGCTATATATCCATTGTTTAGCTGGAATGGGATGTTCGTACCTTGTATATTTGACTGTAATACGTAGTTGCCTCACCAAGCTATTTTAAGATGAATGCACTTTCTGTAAGTCCCCCTGGATAAGAGCATATGCTAAGTTACTAAAATGTCAAATGTAAAGGTTTTACATAAATATCTCATGTTACTTTATTGAATTATAAAAAATACAAATAAGTGTGTGTGTGAGAGAGTCTCTGTGTGTGTGTGTGTGTGTGTGTGTGTGTGTGTGTGAGAGTCTCTGTGCATGCGAGCGTGTGTGTGAGAGAGTCTCTGTGTGTGCGTGTGTGTGTGTGTGTGTGTGTGAGAGTCTCTGTGCATGCGAGCGTGTGTGTGAGAGAGTCTCTGTGTGTGCGTGTGTGTGTGTGTGTGTGTGAGAGAGTCTCTGTGCATGCGAGCGTGTGTGTGAGAGAGTCTCTGTGCGTGCGAGCGTGTGTGTGAGAGAGTCTCTGTGTGTGCGTGTGTGTGTGTGTGTGTGTGTGTGTGAGAGAGTCTCTGTGCATGCGAGCGTGTGTGTGAGAGAGTCTCTGTGCGTGCGAGCGTGTGTGTGAGAGAGTCTCTGTGTGTGCGTGTGTGTGTGTGTGTGTGTGAGAGAGTCTCTGTGCATGCGAGCGTGTGTGTGAGAGAGTCTCTGTGTGTGCGTGTGTGTGTGTGTGTGTGTGTGAGAGAGTCTCTGTGCATGCGAGCGTGTGTGTGTGAGAGAGTCTCTGTGCGTGCGCGTGTGTGTGTGAGAGAGTCTCTGTGCGTGCGTGTGTGTGTGTGTGTGAGAGAGTCTCTGTGCGTGCGAGCGTGTGTGTGTGAGAGAGTCTCTGTGCGTGAAAGCGTGTGTGTGTGAGAGAGTCTCTGTGCGTGCGTGTGTGTGTGTGAGAGAGAGTCTCTGTGCGTGCGTGCGTGTGTGTGTGTGAGAGAGTCTCTGTGCGTGCGCGTGTGTGTGTGTGAGAGAGTCTCTGTGTGTGCGTGTGTGTGTGTGTGTGTGTGTGAGAGAGTCTCTGTGCATGCGTGTGTGTGTGTGTGAGAGAGTCTCTGTGCGTGCGTGTGTGTGTGTGAGAGAGAGTCTCTGTGCGTGCGAGCGTGTGTCAATGGGGCACCTTCTGTTTTGACATCTTCGTGTATTCTAGGGCATCTCTCTCTCTCTCTCTCTCTCTCTCTCTCTCTCTCTCTCTCTCTCTCTCTCTCTCTCTGAATTCAATTTCAATTAAAAAGGCTTTATTGGCATGGGAAACATATGTTAACAACGGAATAGCAAGTGACAAGTGACAAGTGATAACAAACAAAAGTGAAATAAACAATACAAATTTACATTCAATTTCCAAAATAACAAAAACACTTCAAATGTCATATTATGTGAAAATAGTTAAAGTACAAAAGGGAAAATAAATCAACGTAAATTTGGGTTGTATTTACAATGGTGTTTGTTCTTCACTGGTTGCCCTTTTCCTGTGGCAACAAGTCACAAATCTTGCTGCTGTGATGGCACACTGTGGTATTTCACCCAGTAGATATGGGAGTTGATCAAAAGTGGGTTTGTTTTAGATTTTTTTGTGCATCTGTGTAATCTGAGGGAAACATGTGTCTCTTATATGGTTATATATTTGGCAGGAGGTTAATGCAGCTCAGTTTCCACCTCATTTTGTGGGCAGTTGTAACGTTTCTCCTCTTCGTTTGAGGAGGAGTAGGAAGGATCGGACCAATATGCAGCGTGGTAAGTGTCCATGTTCATTTATTAGAACTGAACACACAAAACAAAATAACAAAGTGAATGAAAGAAACGAAACAGTCCTGTCAGGTGAAACAACACACTAAACAGAAAACAACTACCCACACCTCATAGTGGGAAAACAGGCTACCTAAGTATGGTTCTCAATCAGAGATAACGATCAACAGCTGCCTCTGATTGGGAACCATACCAGGCCAAACACAGAAATACAAAACCTAGAACAAAAACATAGAATGCCCACCCCAACTCACGCCCTGACCAAACTAAAACAGAGACATAAAAAAGGAACTAAGGTCAGGACGTGATCGTATCCCCCCCCCCCCCCCGAAGGTGCGGACTCCGGCCGTAAAACCTAAACCCATAGGGGAGGGTCTGAGTGGGCATCTGTCCGCGGTGGCGGCTCTGGTGCGGGACGTGGACCCCACTCCACCATAGTCTTGGCACACTTAAGTGGCACCTTTGGAGCGGCGACCTCGGACTGGGGACCCTTGCAGCAGGCCCCGAATAGACGGGAGACTCTGGCAGCTCCTGACTGACGGGCGGCTCTGGCAGTTTCTGACTGACGGGCGGCTCTGGCAGCTCCTGACTGACGGGCGGCTCTGGCAGCTACGGACAGGAGGGAGACTCTGGCTGCTCCGGACAGGAAGGAGACTCTGGAAGCGCCGGACAGGCGGGAGAACCTGGAGGGAGGAGACGGAGACACAGCCTGGTCCTCGGAGGTGGCACAGGATAGACCGGGCCGTGGAGGCGTCTCGAACTAAGGGCCTGCATAACCCGTCCTGGCTGGATGGTGATTTCACCCCGGCACGTGCGGGGCGCAGGCACAGGACGCACTGGGCAGTGCAGACACACTGGAGACACAGTGCGCAGAGCCGATGCAGGATATCCTGGCCCGAGGAGAAGCACTGGCTGTCTGGAGAGCAGGGTTGGCACCATCCGCCCTGGCTGGATCCTCACCCTAGCCCGGCAGATGCGGGGAGCTGGGATGTAGCACACCGGGCAAAGAACACTTACTGGGGACACCGTGCGCTCCACCGCATAACGCAGTGCCTGACCAGTACAAAGCCCGCCACGGTAAGCACGGGGAGTTGGCTCAGGTCTCCAACCTGACTCTGCCACACACCCCGTGTGCCTCCCCCAAGACATTTTTGGGGCTGCCTCTAAGGCTTCCTTGCCAGCCGTGCCAACTCCTCGTAGTGTTTCCGCTCAGCCTTAGCTGCCTCCAGTTCCTCCTGTGGACGGCGATACTCCCCAGCCTGTGCCCAGGGTCCCTTGCCTTCCAGTATCTCCTCCCATGTCCATTTCTCCAGATAGCGCTGCTCACCTGTCCAGGAGTCACATCCACGCTGCTTGGTCCTTTTGTGGTGGGTAGTTCTGTAACGTTTCTCCTCTTCGTCTGAGGAGGAGTAGGAAGGATCGGACCAATATGCAGCGTGGTACAGTAAGTGTCCATGTTCATTTATTAGAACTGAACACACAAAACAAAATAACAAAGTGAATGAAAGAAACGAAACAGTCCTGTCAGGTGAAACAACACACTAAACAGAAAACAACTACCCACACCTCAGGCTACCTAAGTATGGTTCTCAATCAGAGACAACGATCGACAGCTGCCTCTGATTGGGAACCATACCAGGCCAAACACAGAAATACAAAACCTAGAACAAAAACATAGAATGCCCACCCCAACTCACGCCCTAACCAAACTAAAACAGAGACATAAAAAAGGAACTCAGGTCAAGAAGTGACAGTACCCCCCCGCCAAGGGTCTGGGTGGGCATCTGTCCGTGGTGGCGGCTCTAGCGCGTGACGTGGACCCCACTCCACCATAGTCTTGGCCCACTTAAGTGGCGCCTTTGGAGCGGCGACACTCGCCGCCGACCTCCCGAATAGACGGGAGACTCTGGCAGTCGCCGGAGTGAAGGACGTGACAGCAGTGTGCACATAGCCTGTCTTCTCTTGAGAGCCAGGTCTGCCTACAGTGGCCATTCTCAATAGCAAGGCTATGCTCACTGAGTCTGTACATAGTAGAGAGCTTTCCTCCAAGTTTGGGTCAGTCCCTTCACAGCTTTGTAGAAGTTACTTTTGACGCTGATGTTTAGGCCGAGGTATGTATAATTTTTTTGTGTGCTCTAGGGCAACGGTGTCTAGATGGAATTTGTATTTGTGGTCCTGGCAACTGGAAATTATTTTGGTCTTACTGAGATTTACTGTCAGGGCCCTGGTCTGACAGAATCTTTGCAGAAGATCTAGGTGTTGCTGTAGGCCCTCCTTGGTTGGGGACAGAATCACCAGATCGTCAGCAAACTTTAGACATTTGACTTCAGATTCTAGTAGGGTGAGGTCGGGTGCTGCAGACTGTTCTAGTGCCCTCACCAATTCGTTGATATATAAATTATGTTGAAGAGGGTGGGGCTTAAGCTGCATCCCTGTCTCACCCCACGGCCCAGTGGAAAGAAATGTGTGTTTTTTGCCAATTTTAACCGCACACTTGTTGTTTGTGTACATGGATTTTATAATGTTGTATGTTTTCCCCCAACACCACTTTCCATCAAGTTATATAGCAGACCTTCATGCCAAATTGAGTCAAAAGCTTTTTTGAAATCAACAAAGCATGAGAAGACTTTGCCTTTGTTTTGGTTTGTTTGTTTGTCAATTAGAATGTGTGCAGGGTGAATATGTCTGTCGTACGGTAATTTGTTAAAAAGACAGTTTGACATTTTCTCAGTACATTGTTTTCGCTGAGGAAATGTACCAGTCTGCTGTTAATGATAATGCAGAGGATTTTCACAAGGTTGCTGTTGACGCATATCCCACGGTAGTTATTGGGGTCAAATTTTTGTGGATTGGGGTGATCAGTCCTTGGTTCCATATATTGGGGAAGAAGCGAGAGCTAAAGATGATGTTAAAGAGTTTTAGTATAGCCAATTGGAATTTGTGGTCTGTAAATTTGATAATTTCTTTGATACTTTGATACCATCAACACCACAGGCCTTTTTGGGTTGGTGGAATTGTACTTTGTCCTGTAGTTCATTCAACGTAATTGGAAAATCCAATGTGTTCTGGTAGTCTTTAATAGTTGATTTTAAGATTTGTATTTGATCATGTATATGTTTTTGCTGTTAGTTCTTTGTTATAGGGCCAAAAATAATAGAGGAGTGGTTTACCCATACATCTCCGTTTTGGATAGATAACTCTTTGTGTTGTTGTTTGTTTAGTGTTTTCCAATTTTCCCAGAAGTGGTTGGAGTCTCTGGATTCTTCAATTACATTGAGCTGATTTATGACGTGCTGTTCATTCTTTTTCCATAGTATTTCTGAATTGTTTTAGTGATTCACCATAGGGAAGGCTACTGTTTTCTGGGTCTCTATATTTTTGGTTGGACAGGTTTCTCAATTTCTTTCTCAGGTTTTGCATTCTTCATCAAGCCATTTGTCATTGTTGTTCATTTTCTTCAGTTTTCTGTTTGACATTTTTAGATTTGATAGGAAAGCTGAGAGGTCAAGTATACTGTTAAGATTTTCTAATGCCAAGTTGACACATTCACTGTTACAGTGGAATGTTTTGTTCAGGAAGTTGTCTAAAAGGGATTGAATTTGTTATTGCCTAATTGTTTTCTGGTAGTTTTCCACACTACTTTCCTTCCATCTATAGCATTTCTTAATATTATTCAATTCCATTGGTTTTGATGCCTCATGATTGACTATTGCTCTGATCAAGTAGACTGTGATTTTGCTGTGATCTGATAGGGGTGTCAGTGGGCTGAATGTGAACGCTCTGAGAGACTCTGGGTTGAGGTCAGTGGTGAAGTAGTATACAGTACTACTACCAAGAGATGAGCTATAGGTGTACCTACCATGGGAGTACCATCTAAGCATACCATTGACTATGTACATACCCATCGTAGTTGTGCCTAGGGGGGTCTATATGGGGGAGGGAATGTTGTCACCTCCAGGTAGGTGTTTGTCCCCCTGTGTGCTCAGGGTGTCAGGTTCTTGTTCAGTTCTGGCATTTATGTCACCACAGACTAGTGTCCTTGGGCCTGGAAATAAGTGATTTCCCCTCCAGGATGGAGAAGCTGTCTTCATTAAAGTATGGGGATTCTAGTGGGGGGATATAGGTAGCACACAGGAGGCCATTTTTCTCTGTTATGATCATTTCCTTTTGAATATCTAGCCAAATGTAAAATGTTCCTGTTTTGATTGATTTAATAGAGTGAGTTAGGTCTTCTCTATACCAAATTAGCATATCTCTCTCTCTCTCTCCCTCGCCACATGGACACACACACACACGCCTACACTCAGGCACGCACACAGTCACACAGTCACACACACAAATACACACACACATTCACTTACAGAAATACAGAAATGCATGCACGCAGGAACACACACTCACACACACACCTCCCCTTTAACCATTTAAAATCCAATCAAGCCTAATTGACTGCTCGGCAGTAGCAGCATATCACAATATCATTATGACCTACTCAGTCTAACTCAAAGTGTTTCAGCACTCTCTCTCTCTCTCTCTCTCTATCCCTCTCCCCCTCTCTCTTTCTCTCTCTCGCTCTCCATATTTCTCTCTCTCATCCCCTCTCTCTCCCCTCTCTCTCCATCTGTCTCTCTTTCTCTCTCTCGCTCTCCATATTTCTCTCTCTCATCCCCTCTCTCTCCCCTCTCTCTCCATCTGTCTCTCTTTCTCCCTCTCTCTCTAACTCTCCCTACCTCTCCCCCTCTCTTTCTCTCTCTCTTCCCCTCTATCTGTCTCTCTTTCTTTCTCTCTCTCTCTCTCTCCATCTTTCTCTCCCCCCTCTCTCTCTCTCCTTCTCTCCCTCTCTCCACCCTCTCTCTCTTCTCTTCTCTCTCTTTCTCCATCTTTCTCTCTCTCTCCTTCTCTCCCTCTCTCTCCACCCCTCCTCTGCTAAGCTTTCACCCACCTCCATCGCTCTCTGCTCTCCAACCAAGATGCCACAAATGTATCATTTGTATAGCTCTTTATAACAAATAGTGTAAAAACTATCAGTACTACTCATTTCTCTGAGAGTGTGGCGGATTACAGCATTTAGAAAAAAACGTGATTATTTGTCTCTCTGAAATGAATCCATCAAGCAATAGATTTTAAACAAATACATGACTGGCATTGAACATGATTAAAACACACCAATATCTTTCAGAATTTCTTTAATTACACAATAAAATCTCATTGACAAACATTTCTGAAAATGGATATATAGCATTTTGGAATGAAACTATTCACTTTCTACCACTGGACTGTCGTTGGGTGGGGTTGGTTGGGCTCAGGGCTGACGGGTAGAGGTTGAGGGCAGGAAGAGAGGGAGGAAAGGGGCAGAGGAGGAGGTATAGAATTCAGCTGAGAGCAATGTCTCACCCAGGTACGACAATTTCTTCATTAGCGAAGACACACAGACACCAGAAGATGTGGTGGGATGGGAGGGGGAGAGGAGGGGTGAGAGGAGGGGTGAAGGGGGAGAGGGGGAGATCTGCAAACACACCACCCCCTCCGCTGCGCTGACTAGCTGTTCCAGATTCGACGACTTGTTTTTTGGCGGTGGAACCTCATAAATCACCCAGAATGCTTTGCTCTCTGACTCACCATCATAACCGGCGTGTTTGCACTGCAAAAATATTCCTGGAAACGAAGGAATACATGAGAGAACTCCTAGCCAAGGACAGGATAGGAAAGTAGGTCTCATCCCCAGAAGCTTGTGTACTGAATGTAGAGATTGATAAAGGTTGGTCAATTAATTCCCAATCAGAATGTCTTATACTGTTCAGACTATCTATCTATCTATCTGTCTATCTATCTATCTATCTATTCAGTTCTCTATGTGTTTTCAGTATACAAGAGAGGGACCTAGGGCACCACTATGACTAACCATATAGAAATAAATAAACAAGAGGACTTTCTACTGTCTGATTGGGGTTTCCTGACCCCTTAGAACACCACTGAGCTTATCAAAACTCAATTGACATCTTCTGTTTGGGATACACAGACCAGCCCTCCACACCTTAATGCCGGGCAAGTGTGTGTGTGTGTGT